>NW_027663797.1:0-54761 GCF_964034855.1 Anser brachyrhynchus | reverse complement strand
AAAAAAAAAAAAAAAAAAAAAAAGGGGTCAATGCCACACGTGCTCCTTATTGCAATGCATCTCTTTGCTGTCATTATACAAACTATAATAGCATCCTTCCTTGCGCCAGGAGCCGCTCTGCTCGGCTGTGGGATCGACTGTGGAACGGACGCCCCTAGGTGCACCCCGAGCATTTTTTCCTCGGAGGGGTCTCCACTCTCAGCCGCTCACCACGGGAGCAGACAAGGACCTCCTGAAGCTGCACACAAATTATTTTAAGTGATATTGTCTTGTGGTATGAATGAGAAGTGCAAGAGGCCTCTCTGCGTGATTGTGTGATTGTGTGATTGTGCTGTGCGAGTAAGAAGCAGTATCGCTGCGAAGCAACATTCCTAGCGCTTAGTGGCTTGTTGACTGATGTAGATTCTAGTAGGCACACTACTTTACAATCGTAGTTCTGCATGAGATTTTTGACCCTGTTGCTTATTGTACCTTGCTTATTGCAGTGTGTGCGGTGATTGATAGAAAAATCTATAGAAAGCTTTTGGTTCAAAATAAAAACGGGGGAATTGTTGAGGACTGGCTCGCTGCGCGTAATCACATTGATATCATGCAGCTGCAAGATAAGGAAATGGCGGATTACCACACCCAGCTGGTCTAGAGAAACAAGAGCAAAGACACGTACGCAAGGCTTGTCTGGGAACTCTTGTGAGAAATCCCAGGCAATTAGAAACAATGATAGTAGAGGGCATACTGCCCTGGGAACTAGCGGATAGAAGAATGCGGAACTAACAGATAGGGCAGTAGATGACGCTTACCAATAAGGAGCTTGGCTTTTGCAATATGTATGAGCTAATTATCCTGTACACGATAAAAGACAATTGAGCTATCCATTAAAGCTGAAGCATACCTAACACTCATATTGAGCGTTTGTGTCTTCCCTCCGTCGACAACAGGATTCTAGGATGGATTCTGTGATGGATTCTGTGATGGATTCTATGATGGATTCTATGATGGATTCTGTGATGGATTCTATGATGGATTCTATGATGGATTCTAGGATGGATTCTATGATGGATTCTAGGATGGATTCTAGGATGGATTCTAGGATGGATTCTGTGATGGATTCTATGATGGATTCTAGGATGGATTCTAGGATGGATTCTGTGATGGATTCTATGATGGATTCTGTGATGGATTCTGTGATGGATTCTGTGATGGATTCTGTGATGGATTCTAGGATGGATTCTAGGATGGATTCTAGGATGGATTCTAGGATGGATTCTAGGATGGATTCTGTGATGGATTCTAGGATGGATTCTAGGATGGATTCTAGGATGGATTCTAGGATGGATTCTAGGATGGATTCTAGGATGGATTCTAGGATGGATTCTGTGATGGATTCTGTGATGGATTCTGTGATGGATTCTGTGATGGATTCTGTGATGGATTCTAGGATGGATTCTAGGATGGATTCTAGGATGGATTCTAGGATGGATTCTAGGATGGATTCTACGATGGATTCTACGATGGATTCTACGATGGATTCTATGATGGATTCTACGATGGATTCTATGATGGATTCTATGATGGATTCTACGATGGATTCTACGATGGATTCTATGATGGATTCTACGATGGATTCTATGATGGATTCTACGATGGATTCTACGATGGATTCTATGATGGATTCTGTGATGGATTCTACGATGGATTCTACGATGGATTCTACGATGGATTCTATGATGGATTCTACGATGGATTCTACGATGGATTCTACGATGGATTCTATGATGGATTCTATGATGGATTCTATGATGGATTCTACGATTGATTCTATGATGGATTCTATGATGGATTCTATGATGGATTCTATGATGGATTCTATGATGGATTCTATGATGGATTCTATGATGGATTCTATGATGGATTCTATGATGGATTCTAGGATGGATTCTACGATGGATTCTACGATGGATTCTACGATGGATTCTATGATGGATTCTACGATGGATTCTATGATGGATTCTAGGATGGATTCTACGATGGATTCTACGATCGATTCTACGATGGATTCTATGATGGATTCTACGATGGATTCTATGATGGATTCTATGATGGATTCTACGATGGATTCTACGATGGATTCTACGATGGATTCTACGATGGATTCTACGATGGATTCTATGATGGATTCTACGATGGATTCTATGATGGATTCTATGATGGATTCTATGATGGATTCTACGATGGATTCTATGATGGATTCTACGATGGATTCTACGATGGATTCTATGATGGATTCTATGATGGATTCTATGATGGATTCTACGATGGATTCTATGATGGATTCTAGGATGGATTCTACGATGGATTCTATGATGGATTCTACGATGGATTCTATGATGGATTCTATGATGGATTCTACGATGGATTCTATGATGGATTCTACGATGGATTCTATGATGGATTCTATGATGTATTCTACGATGGATTCTATGATGGATTCTATGATGGATTCTATGATGGATTCTATGATGGATTCTACGATGGATTCTATGATGGATTCTACGATGGATTCTATGATGGATTCTACGATGGATTCTATGATTCATTCTATGATGGATTCTATGATGGATTCTACGATGGATTCTACGATGGATTCTACGATGGATTCTATGATGGATTCTATGATGGATTCTACGATGGATTCTACGATGGATTCTATGATGGATTCTATGATGGATTCTACGATGGATTCTACGATGGATTCTACGATGGATTCTACGATGGATTCTATGATGGATTCTATGATGGATTCTATGATAGATTCTACGATGGATTCTACGATGGATTCTATGATGGATTCTATGATGGATTCTATGATGGATTCTACGATGGATTCTACGATGGATTCTATGATGGATTCTATGATGGATTCTATGATGGATTCTACGATGGATTCTATGATGGATTCTATGATGGATTCTATGATGGATTCTATGATGGATTCTATGATGGATTCTATGATGGATTCTACGATGGATTCTATGATGGATTCTACGATGGATTCTACGATGGATTCTACGATGGATTCTACGATGGATTCTACGATGGATTCTATGATGGATTCTATGATGGATTCTATGATGGATTCTATGATGGATTCTACGATGGATTCTATGATGGACTCTATGATGGATTCTACGATGGATTCTACGATGGATTCTACGATGGATTCTATGATGGATTCTATGATGGATTCTACGATGGATTCTACGATGGATTCTACGATGGATTCTACGATGGATTCTACGATGGATTCTATGATGGATTCTATGATGGATTCTATGATGGATTCTATGATGGATTCTATGATGGATTCTACGATGGATTCTACGATGGATTCTATGATGGATTCTATGATGGATTCTACGATGGATTCTATGATGGATTCTACGATGGATTCTACGATGGATTCTATGATGGATTCTATGATGGATTCTATGATGGATTCTATGATGGATTCTACGATGGATTCTATGATGGATTCTACGATGGATTCTACGATGGATTCTACGATGGATTCTATGATGGATTCTATGATGGATTCTATGATGGATTCTATGATGGATTCTACGATGGATTCTACGATGGATTCTATGATGGATTCTATGATGGATTCTATGATGGATTCTATGATGGATTCTACGATGGATTCTACGATGGATTCTACGATGGATTCTATGATGGATTCTATGATGGATTCTATGATGGATTCTACGATGGATTCTATGATGGATTCTATGATGGATTCTACGATGGATTCTAGGATGGATTCTAGGATGGATTCTAGGATGGATTCTAGGATGGATTCTAGAATGGATTCTAGGATGGATTCTAGGATGGATTCTAGGATGGATTCTAGGATGGATTCTGTGATGGATTCTAGGATGGATTCTAGGATGGATTCTGTGATGGATTCTAGGATGGATTCTAGGATGGATTCTAGGATGGATTCTAGGATGGATTCTAGGATGGATTCTAGGATGGATTCTAGGATGGATTCTAGGATGGATTCTAGGATGGATTCTAGGATGGATTCTAGGATGGATTCTGTGATGGATTCTACGATGGATTCTACGATGGATTCTACGATGGATTCTATGATGGATTCTATGATGGATTCTATGATGGATTCTATGATGGATTCTATGATGGATTCTACGATGGATTCTACGATGGATTCTGTGATGGATTCTATGATGGATTCTGTGATGGATTCTATGATGGATTCTGTGATGGATTCTCTGATGGATTCTGTGATGGATTCTGTGATGGATTCTGTGATGGATTCTGTGATGGATTCTGTGATGGATTCTAGGATGGATTCTACGATGGATTCTACGATGGATTCTGTGATGGATTCTGTGATGGATTCTGTGATGGATTCTATGATGGATTCTACGATGGATTCTACGATGGATTCTACGATGGATTCTACGATGGATTCTACGATGGATTCTACGATGGATTCTACGATGGATTCTGTGATGGATTCTGTGATGGATTCTGTGATGGATTCTGTGATGGATTCTGTGATGGATTCTATGATGGATTCTACGATGGATTCTACGATGGATTCTACGATGGATTCTACGATGGATTCTACGATGGATTCTACGATGGATTCTACGATGGATTCTACGATGGATTCTAGGATGGATTCTAGGATGGATTCTACGATGGATTCTACGATGGATTCTACGATGGATTCTACGATGGATTCTACGATGGACTCTACGATGGACTCTACGATGGACTCTACGATGGATTCTACGATGGATTCTACGATGGATTCTACGATGGATTCTACGATGGATTCTACGATGGATTCTACGATGGATTCTACGATGGATTCTACGATGGATTCTACGATGGATTCTAGGATGGATTCTAGGATGGATTCTAGGATGGATTCTACGATGGATTCTACGATGGATTCTACGATGGATTCTACGATGGATTCTACGATGGATTCTACGATGGATTCTACGATGGATTCTACGATGGATTCTACGATGGATTCTACGATGGATTCTAGGATGGATTCTAGGATGGATTCTAGGATGGATTCTAGGATGGATTCTAGGATGGATTCTAGGATGGATTCTACGATGGATTCTACGATGGATTCTACGATGGATTCTACGATGGATTCTACGATGGATTCTACGATGGATTCTACGATGGATTCTACGATGGATTCTACGATGGATTCTACGATGGATTCTACGATGCATTCTACGATGGATTCTACGATGCATTCTACGATGGATTCTACGATGGATTCTACGATGGATTCTACGATGGATTCTACGATGCATTCTACGATGGATTCTACGATGCATTCTACGATGCATTCTACGATGGATTCTACGATGGATTCTACGATGCATTCTACGATGGATTCTACGATGGATTCTACGATGCATTCTACGATGGATACTACGATGGATTCTACGATGCATTCTACGATGGATTCTACGATGCATTCTACGATGGATTCTACGATGCATTCTACGATGGATTCTACGATGCATTCTACGATGGATTCTACGATGCATTCTACGATGCATTCTACGATGGATTCTACGATGGATTCTACGATGCATTCTACGATGGATTCTACGATGGATTCTACGATGCATTCTACCATGCATTCTACGATGCATTCTACGATGGATTCTACGATGCATTCTACGATGCATTCTACGATGGATTCTACGATGCATTCTACGATGCATTCTACGATGGATTCTACGATGGATTCTACGATGGATTCTACGATGCATTCTACGATGCATTCTACGATGCATTCTACGATGCATTCTACGATGGATTCTACGATGGATTCTACGATGGATTCTACGATGCATTCTACGATGCATTCTACGATGGATTCTACGATGGATTCTACGATGGATTCTACGATGCATTCTACGATGGATTCTACGATGGATTCTACGATGCATTCTACGATGCATTCTACGATGCATTCTACGATGGATTCTACGATGGATTCTACGATGGATTCTACGATGGATTCTACGATGCATTCTACGATGCATTCTACGATGGATTCTACGATGGATTCTACGATGCATTCTACGATGCATTCTATGATGGATTCTACGATGGATTCTGTGATGGATTCTACGATGGATTCTACGATGGATTCTGTGATGGATTCTACGATGGATTCTACGATGGATTCTGTGATGGATTCTACGATGGATTCTACGATGGATTCTACGATGGATTCTACGATGGATTCTGTGATGGATTCTGTGATGGATTCTACGATGGATTCTACGATGGATTCTACGATGGATTCTGTGATGGATTCTACGATGGATTCTACGATGGATTCTACGATGGATTCTACGATGGATTCTACGATGGATTCTACGATGGATTCTACGATGGATTCTACGATGGATTCTACGATGGATTCTACGATGGATTCTACGATGGATTCTATGATGGATTCTACGATGGATTCTACGATGGATTCTAGGATGGATTCTAGGATGGATTCTACGATGGATTCTACGATGGATTCTACGATGGATTCTACGATGGATTCTACGATGGATTCTACGATGGATTCTACGATGGATTCTACGATGGATTCTAGGATGGATTCTACGATGGATTCTAGGATGGATTCTACGATGGATTCTACGATGGATTCTACGATGGATTCTACGATGGATTCTACGATGGATTCTACGATGGATTCTACGATGGATTCTACGATGGATTCTACGATGGATTCTAGGATGGATTCTACGATGGATTCTACGATGGATTCTAGGATGGATTCTAGGATGGATTCTACGATGGATTCTACGATGGATTCTACGATGGATTCTACGATGGATTCTACGATGGATTCTATGATGGATTCTACGATGGATTCTACGATGGATTCTATGATGGATTCTAGGATGGATTCTAGGATGGATTCTATGATGGATTCTACGATGGATTCTAGGATGGATTCTACGATGGATTCTAGGATGGATTCTAGGATGGATTCTACGATGGATTCTACGATGGATTCTACGATGGATTCTACGATGGATTCTACGATGGATTCTACGATGGATTCTACGATGGATTCTAGGATGGATTCTATGATGGATTCTACGATGGATTCTACGATGGATTCTACGATGGATTCTATGATGGATTCTACGATGGATTCTGTGATGGATTCTACGATGGATTCTACGATGGATTCTACGATGGATTCTACGATGGATTCTACGATGGATTCTACGATGGATTCTACGATGGATTCTAGGATGGATTCTAGGATGGATTCTAGGATGGATTCTAGGATGGATTCTAGGATGGATTCTAGGATGGATTCTATGATGGATTCTAGGATGGATTCTACGATGGATTCTACGATGGATTCTACGATGGATTCTACGATGGATTCTACGATGGATTCTACGATGGATTCTAGGATGGATTCTAGGATGGATTCTACGATGGATTCTAGGATGGATTCTAGGATGGATTCTACGATGGATTCTAGGATGGATTCTACGATGGATTCTACGATGGATTCTACGATGGATTCTACGATGGATTCTACGATGGATTCTACGATGGATTCTACGATGGATTCTACGATGGATTCTACGATGGATTCTACGATGGATTCTAGGATGGATTCTAGGATGGATTCTATGTTGGATTCTACGATGGATTCTACGATGGATTCTACGATGGATTCTAGGATGGATTCTAGGATGGATTCTACGATGGATTCTACGATGGATTCTACGATGGATTCTACGATGGATTCTACGATGGATTCTATGATGGATTCTACGATGGATTCTATGATGGATTCTATGTTGGATTCTACGATGGATTCTACGATGGATTCTACGATGGATTCTACGATGGATTCTAGGATGGATTCTACGATGGATTCTAGGATGGATTCTATGATGGATTCTACGATGGATTCTACGATGGATTCTACGATGGATTCTACGATGGATTCTACGATGGATTCTACGATGGATTCTACGATGGATTCTGTGATGGATTCTACGATGGATTCTACGATGGATTCTACGATGGATTCTACGATGGATTCTACGATGGATTCTAGGATGGATTCTATGATGGATTCTACGATGGATTCTACGATGGATTCTACGATGGATTCTACGATGGATTCTACGATGGATTCTACGATGGATTCTACGATGGATTCTGTGATGGATTCTACGATGGATTCTACGATGGATTCTACGATGGATTCTACGATGGATTCTACGATGGATTCTACGATGGATTCTACGATGGATTCTAGGATGGATTCTACGATGGATTCTACGATGGATTCTACGATGGATTCTACGATGGATTCTACGATGTATTCTACGATGGATTCTACGATGGATTCTACGATGGATTCTACGATGGATTCTAGGATGGATTCTACGATGGATTCTACGATGGATTCTACGATGGATTCTACGATGGATTCTACGATGGATTCTACGATGGATTCTAGGATGGATTCTAGGATGGATTCTAGGATGGATTCTAGGATGGATTCTAGGATGGATTCTAGGATGGATTCTAGGATGGATTCTAGGATGGATTCTAGGATGGATTCTAGGATGGATTCTGTGATGGATTCTACGATGGATTCTACGATGGATTCTACGATGGATTCTACGATGGATTCTACGATGGATTCTATGATGGATTCTATGATGGATTCTGTGATAGATTCTGTGATGGATTCTACGATGGATTCTATGATGGATTCTATGATGGATTCTATGATGGATTCTGTGATGGATTCTACGATGGATTCTACGATGGATTCTACGATGGATTCTGTGATGGATTCTATGATGGATTCTGTGATGGATTCTATGATGGATTCTGTGATGGATTCTGTGATGGATTCTGTGATGGATTCTGTGATGGATTCTGTGATGGATTCTGTGATGGATTCTAGGATGGATTCTAGGATGGATTCTAGGATGGATTCTAGGATGGATTCTGTGATGGATTCTGTGATGGATTCTGTGATGGATTCTACGATGGATTCTACGATGGATTCTACGATGGATTCTACGATGGATTCTACGATGGATTCTATGTTGGATTCTACGATGGATTCTACGATGGATTCTACGATGGATTCTATGATGGATTCTAGGATGGATTCGAGGATGGATTCTACGATGGATTCTAGGATGGATTCTAGGATGGATTCTACGATGGATTCTATGATGGATTCTATGATGGATTCTACGATGGATTCTACGATGGATTCTATGTTGGATTCTACGATGGATTCTACGATGGATTCTATGATGGATTCTACGATGGATTCTACGATGGATTCTATGATGGATTCTAGGATGGATTCTATGATGGATTCTAGGATGGATTCTACGATGGATTCTACGATGGATTCTACGATGGATTCTACGATGGATTCTACGATGGATTCTACGATGGATTCTACGATGGATTCTACGATGGATTCTAGGATGGATTCTAGAATGGATTCTACGATGGATTCTAGGATGGATTCTAGGATGGATTCTAGGATGGATTCTACGATGGATTCTACGATGGATTCTACGATGGATTCTACGATGGATTCTACGATGGATTCTATGATGGATTCTGTGATGGATTCTGTGATGGATTCTGTGATGGATTCTACGATGGATTCTATGATGGATTCTATGATGGATTCTGTGATGGATTCTGTGATGGATTCTACGATGGATTCTACGATGGATTCTACGATGGATTCTGTGATGGATTCTATGATGGATTCTGTGATGGATTCTATGATGGATTCTGTGATGGATTCTGTGATGGATTCTGTGATGGATTCTGTGATGGATTCTGTAATGGATTCTAGGATGGATTCTAGGATGGATTCTAGGATGGATTCTGTGATGGATTCTGTGATGGATTCTGCGATGGATTCTACGATGGATTCTACGATGGATTCTATGATGGATTCTGTGATGGATTCTACGATGGATTCTACGATGGATTCTACGATGGATTCTGTGATGGATTCTGTGATGGATTCTGTGATGGATTCTGTGATGGATTCTGTGATGGATTCTGTGATGGATTCTGTGATGGATTCTACGATGGATTCTACGATGGATTCTACGATGGATTCTACGATGGATTCTACGATGGATTCTGTGATGGATTCTGTGATGGATTCTGTGATGGATTCTACGATGGATTCTGTGATGGATTCTGTGATGGATTCTGTGATGGATTCTGTGATGGATTCTGTGATGGATTCTGTGATGGATTCTACGATGGATTCTACGATGGATTCTACGATGGATTCTACGATGGATTCTACGATGGATTCTACGATGGATTCTACGATGGATTCTACGATGGATTCTAGGATGGATTCTAGGATGGATTCTAGGATGGATTCTAGGATGGATTCTAGGATGGATTCTAGGATGGATTCTAGGATGGATTCTAGGATGGATTCTACGATGGATTCTACGATGGATTCTACGATGGATTCTACGATGGATTCTAGGATGGATTCTAGGATGGATTCTAGGATGGATTCTAGGATGGATTCTAGGATGGATTCTAGGATGGATTCTAGGATGGATTCTAGGATGGATTCTACGATGGATTCTACGATGGATTCTACGATGGATTCTACGATGGATTCTACGATGGATTCTAGGATGGATTCTATGATGGATTCTACGATGGATTCTACGATGGATTCTACGATGGATTCTACGATGGATTCTACGATGGATTCTACGATGGATTCTACGAGGGATTCTACGAGGGATTCTACGGTGGATTCTACGGTGGATTCTACGGTGGCTTCCACGGTGGCTTCCACGGTGGCTTCCACGGTGGCTTCCACGGTGGCTTCCACGATGGCTTCCACGATGGCTTCCACGATGGCTTCCACGATGGCTTCCACGATGGCTTCCACGATGGCTTCTACGATGGCTTCTACGATGGCTTCTACGATGGCTTCTACGATGGCTTCTACGATGGCTTCTACGATGGCTTCTACGATGGCTTCTACGAGGGATTCTACGAGGGATTCTACGATGCATTCTACGATGCATTCTACGATGCATTCTACGATGGATTCTACGATGCATTCTACGATGGATTCTACGATGCATTCTACGATGGATTCTACGATGCATTCTACGATGCATTCTACGATGGATTCTACGATGGATTCTACGATGCATTCTACGATGCATTCTACGATGGATTCTACGATGGATTCTACGATGGATTCTACGATGGATTCTACGATGCATTCTACGATGCATTCTACGATGGATTCTACGATGGATTCTACGATGGATTCTACGATGCATTCTACGATGCATTCTACGATGGATTCTACGATGCATTCTACGATGCATTCTACGATGGATTCTACGATGGATTCTACGATGGATTCTACGATGGATTCTACGATGGATTCTACGATGGATTCTACGATGCATTCTACGATGCATTCTACGATGCATTCTACGATGCATTCTACGATGGATTCTACGATGGATTCTACGATGGATTCTACGATGGATTCTACGATGGATTCTACGATGGATTCTACGATGGATTCTACGATGGATTCTACGATGGATTCTACGATGCATTCTACGATGCATTCTACGATGGATTCTACGATGGATTCTACGATGGATTCTACGATGGATTCTACGATGGGTTCTACGATGGATTCTACGATGGATTCTACGATGGATTCTAGGATGGATTCTACGATGGATTCTAGGATGGATTCTAGGATGGATTCTAGAATGGATTCTAGGATGGATTCTAGGATGGATTCTAGGATGGATTCTACGATGGATTCTACGATGGATTCTACGATGGATTCTACGATGGATTCTACGATGGATTCTACGATGGATTCTAGGATGGATTCTACGATGGATTCTAGGATGGATTCTAGGATGGATTCTAGGATGGATTCTAGGATGGATTCTAGGATGGATTCTGTGATGGATTCTGTGATGGATTCTGTGATGGATTCTGTGGTGGATTCTGTTATGGATTCTAGGATGGATTCTAGGATGGATTCTAGGATGGATTCTAGGATGGATTCTAGGATGGATTCTAGGATGGATTCTGGGATGGATTCTACGATGGATTCTACGATGGATTCTACGATGGATTCTACGATGGATTCTACGATGGGTTCTGTGATGGGTTCTATGATGGATTCTAGGATGGATTCTACGATGGATTCTACGATGGATTCTAGGATGGATTCTAGGATGGATTCTAGGATGGATTCTACGATGGATTCTATGATGGATTCTATGATGGATTCTAGGATGGATTCTAGGATGGATTCTAGGATGGATTCTACGATGGATTCTACGATGGATTCTATGGTGGATTCTATGATGGATTCTATGATGGATTCTACGATGGATTCTACGATGGATTCTACGATGGATTCTACGATGGATTCTATGATGGATTCTATGATGGATTCTACGATGGATTCTACGATGGATTCTACGATGGATTCTACGATGGATTCTACGATGGATTCTATGATGGATTCTACGATGGATTCTACGATGGATTCTACGATGGATTCTACGATGGATTCTATGATGGATTCTATGATGGATTCTATGATGGATTCTATGATGGATTCTACGATGGATTCTATGATGGATTCTACGATGGATTCTACGATGGATTCTATGATGGATTCTACGATGGATTCTACGATGGATTCTACGATGGATTCTATGATGGATTCTACGATGGATTCTACGATGGATTCTACGATGGATTCTATGATGGATTCTATGATGGATTCTATGATGGATTCTACGATGGATTCTACGATGGATTCTATGATGGATTCTACGATGGATTCTATGATGGATTCTACGATGGATTCTATGATGGATTCTACGATGGATTCTATGATGGATTCTATGATGGATTCTACGATGGATTCTATGATGGATTCTATGATGGATTCTACGATGGATTCTACGATGGATTCTACGATGGATTCTATGATGGATTCTATGATGGATTCTACGATGGATTCTATGATGGATTCTATGATGGATTCTATGATGGATTCTACGATGGATTCTACGATGGATTCTATGATGGATTCTATGATGGATTCTACGATGGATTCTACGATGGATTCTACGATGGATTCTACGATGGATTCTATGATGGATTCTATGATGGATTCTATGATGGATTCTACGATGGATTCTACGATGGATTCTATGATGGATTCTATGATGGATTCTATGATGGATTCTACGATGGATTCTGTGATGGATTCTGTGATGGATTCTGTGATGGATTCTAGGATGGATTCTAGGATGGATTCTACGATGGATTCTACGATGGATTCTACGATGGATTCTACGATGGATTCTACGATGGATTCTACGATGGATTCTACGATGGATTCTACGATGGATTCTACGATGGATTCTACGATGGATTCTACGATGGATTCTAGGATGGATTCTATGATGGATTCTATGATGGATTCTATGATGGATTCTACGATGGATTCTACGATGGATTCTATGATGGATTCTATGATGGATTCTACGATGGATTCTACGATGGATTCTACGATGGATTCTACGATGGATTCTATGATGGATTCTATGATGGATTCTATGATGGATTCTACGATGGATTCTACGATGGATTCTACGATGGATTCTATGATGGATTCTATGATGGATTCTACGATGGATTCTGTGATGGATTCTGTGATGGATTCTGTGATGGATTCTGTGATGGATTCTGTGATGGATTCTACGATGGATTCTACGATGGATTCTACGATGGATTCTACGATGGATTCTACGATGGATTCTACGATGGATTCTACGATGGATTCTACGATGGATTCTACGATGGATTCTACGATGGATTCTAGGATGGATTCTAGGATGGATTCTAGGATGGACTCTACGATGGACTCTACGATGGACTCTACGATGGATTCTACGATGGATTCTACGATGGATTCTACGATGGATTCTACGATGGATTCTACGATGGATTCTACGATGGATTCTAGGATGGATTCTAGGATGGATTCTACGATGGACTCTACGATGGACTCTACGATGGATTCTACGATGGATTCTACGATGGATTCTACGATGGATTCTATGATGGATTCTATGATGGATTCTATGATGGATTCTACGATGGATTCTGTGATGGATTCTGTGATGGATTCTGTGATGGATTCTGTGATGGATTCTGTGATGGATTCTACGATGGATTCTACGATGGATTCTACGATGGATTCTACGATGGATTCTACGATGGATTCTACGATGGATTCTACGATGGATTCTACGATGGATTCTACGATGGATTCTACGATGGATTCTACGATGGATTCTAGGATGGATTCTAGGATGGATTCTAGGATGGACTCTACGATGGACTCTACGATGGACTCTACGATGGATTCTACGATGGATTCTACGATGGATTCTACGATGGATTCTACGATGGATTCTACGATGGATTCTACGATGGATTCTACGATGGATTCTACGATGGATTCTACGATGGATTCTACGATGGACTCTACGATGGACTCTACGATGGACTCTACGATGGATTCTACGATGGATTCTACGATGGATTCTACGATGGATTCTACGATGGATTCTACGATGGATTCTACGATGGATTCTACGATGGATTCTACGATGGATTCTAGGATGGATTCTAGGATGGATTCTAGGATGGATTCTACGATGGATTCTAGGATGGATTCTACGATGGATTCTACGATGGATTCTACGATGGATTCTACGATGGATTCTACGATGGATTCTACGATGGATTCTACGATGGATTCTACGATGGATTCTACGATGGATTCTACGATGGATTCTACGATGGATTCTAGGATGGATTCTACGATGGATTCTACGATGGATTCTACGATGGATTCTAGGATGGATTCTAGGATGGATTCTAGGATGGATTCTACGATGGATTCTAGGATGGATTCTAGGATGGATTCTAGGATGGATTCTACGATGGATTCTACGATGGATTCTACGATGGATTCTACGATGGATTCTACGATGGATTCTACGATGGATTCTACGATGGATTCTACGATGGATTCTACGATGCATTCTACGATGGATTCTACGATGCATTCTACGATGGATTCTACGATGGATTCTACGATGGATTCTACGATGGATTCTACGATGCATTCTACGATGGATTCTATGATGGATTCTACGATGGATTCTACGATGGATTCTATGATGGATTCTACGATGGATTCTACGATGGATTCTACGATGGATTCTATGATGGATTCTACGATGGATTCTACGATGGATTCTACGATGGATTCTATGATGGATTCTATGATGGATTCTATGATGGATTCTACGATGGATTCTACGATGGATTCTATGATGGATTCTACGATGGATTCTATGATGGATTCTACGATGGATTCTATGATGGATTCTACGATGGATTCTATGATGGATTCTATGATGGATTCTACGATGGATTCTATGATGGATTCTATGATGGATTCTACGATGGATTCTACGATGGATTCTACGATGGATTCTATGATGGATTCTATGATGGATTCTACGATGGATTCTATGATGGATTCTATGATGGATTCTATGATGGATTCTATGATGGATTCTACGATGGATTCTACGATGGATTCTATGATGGATTCTATGATGGATTCTACGATGGATTCTACGATGGATTCTACGATGGATTCTACGATGGATTCTATGATGGATTCTATGATGGATTCTATGATGGATTCTACGATGGATTCTACGATGGATTCTATGATGGATTCTATGATGGATTCTATGATGGATTCTACGATGGATTCTGTGATGGATTCTGTGATGGATTCTGTGATGGATTCTGTGATGGATTCTGTGATGGATTCTACGATGGATTCTACGATGGATTCTACGATGGATTCTACGATGGATTCTACGATGGATTCTACGATGGATTCTACGATGGATTCTACGATGGATTCTACGATGGATTCTACGATGGATTCTAGGATGGATTCTAGGATGGATTCTAGGATGGACTCTACGATGGACTCTACGATGGATTCTACGATGGATTCTACGATGGATTCTACGATGGATTCTACGATGGATTCTACGATGGATTCTACGATGGATTCTAGGATGGATTCTAGGATGGATTCTACGATGGACTCTACGATGGACTCTACGATGGATTCTACGATGGATTCTACGATGGATTCTACGATGGATTCTATGATGGATTCTATGATGGATTCTATGATGGATTCTACGATGGATTCTGTGATGGATTCTGTGATGGATTCTGTGATGGATTCTGTGATGGATTCTGTGATGGATTCTACGATGGATTCTACGATGGATTCTACGATGGATTCTACGATGGATTCTACGATGGATTCTACGATGGATTCTACGATGGATTCTACGATGGATTCTACGATGGATTCTACGATGGATTCTACGATGGATTCTAGGATGGATTCTAGGATGGATTCTAGGATGGACTCTACGATGGACTCTACGATGGACTCTACGATGGATTCTACGATGGATTCTACGATGGATTCTACGATGGATTCTACGATGGATTCTACGATGGATTCTACGATGGATTCTACGATGGATTCTACGATGGATTCTACGATGGATTCTACGATGGATTCTACGATGGACTCTACGATGGACTCTACGATGGACTCTACGATGGATTCTACGATGGATTCTACGATGGATTCTACGATGGATTCTACGATGGATTCTACGATGGATTCTACGATGGATTCTACGATGGATTCTACGATGGATTCTACGATGGATTCTAGGATGGATTCTAGGATGGATTCTAGGATGGATTCTACGATGGATTCTAGGATGGATTCTACGATGGATTCTACGATGGATTCTACGATGGATTCTACGATGGATTCTACGATGGATTCTACGATGGATTCTACGATGGATTCTACGATGGATTCTACGATGGATTCTACGATGGATTCTACGATGGATTCTAGGATGGATTCTACGATGGATTCTACGATGGATTCTACGATGGATTCTAGGATGGATTCTAGGATGGATTCTAGGATGGATTCTACGATGGATTCTAGGATGGATTCTAGGATGGATTCTAGGATGGATTCTACGATGGATTCTACGATGGATTCTACGATGGATTCTACGATGGATTCTACGATGGATTCTACGATGGATTCTACGATGGATTCTACGATGGATTCTACGATGCATTCTACGATGGATTCTACGATGCATTCTACGATGGATTCTACGATGGATTCTACGATGGATTCTACGATGGATTCTACGATGCATTCTACGATGGATTCTACGATGCATTCTACGATGCATTCTACGATGGATTCTACGATGGATTCTACGATGCATTCTACGATGGATTCTACGATGGATTCTACGATGCATTCTACGATGGATACTACGATGGATTCTACGATGCATTCTACGATGGATTCTACGATGCATTCTACGATGGATTCTACGATGCATTCTACGATGGATTCTACGATGCATTCTACGATGGATTCTACGATGCATTCTACGATGCATTCTACGATGGATTCTACGATGGATTCTACGATGCATTCTACGATGGATTCTACGATGGATTCTACGATGCATTCTACCATGCATTCTACGATGCATTCTACGATGGATTCTACGATGCATTCTACGATGCATTCTACGATGGATTCTACGATGCATTCTACGATGCATTCTACGATGGATTCTACGATGGATTCTACGATGGATTCTACGATGCATTCTACGATGCATTCTACGATGCATTCTACGATGCATTCTACGATGGATTCTACGATGGATTCTACGATGGATTCTACGATGCATTCTACGATGCATTCTACGATGGATTCTACGATGGATTCTACGATGGATTCTACGATGCATTCTACGATGGATTCTACGATGGATTCTACGATGCATTCTACGATGCATTCTACGATGCATTCTACGATGGATTCTACGATGGATTCTACGATGGATTCTACGATGCATTCTACGATGCATTCTACGATGGATTCTACGATGGATTCTACGATGCATTCTACGATGCATTCTATGATGGATTCTACGATGGATTCTGTGATGGATTCTACGATGGATTCTACGATGGATTCTGTGATGGATTCTACGATGGATTCTACGATGGATTCTGTGATGGATTCTACGATGGATTCTACGATGGATTCTACGATGGATTCTACGATGGATTCTGTGATGGATTCTGTGATGGATTCTACGATGGATTCTACGATGGATTCTACGATGGATTCTGTGATGGATTCTACGATGGATTCTACGATGGATTCTACGATGGATTCTACGATGGATTCTACGATGGATTCTACGATGGATTCTACGATGGATTCTACGATGGATTCTACGATGGATTCTACGATGGATTCTATGATGGATTCTACGATGGATTCTACGATGGATTCTAGGATGGATTCTAGGATGGATTCTACGATGGATTCTACGATGGATTCTACGATGGATTCTACGATGGATTCTACGATGGATTCTACGATGGATTCTACGATGGATTCTACGATGGATTCTAGGATGGATTCTACGATGGATTCTACGATGGATTCTACGATGGATTCTACGATGGATTCTACGATGGATTCTACGATGGATTCTACGATGGATTCTACGATGGATTCTACGATGGATTCTACGATGGATTCTACGATGGATTCTACGATGGATTCTAGGATGGATTCTACGATGGATTCTACGATGGATTCTAGGATGGATTCTAGGATGGATTCTACGATGGATTCTACGATGGATTCTACGATGGATTCTATGATGGATTCTACGATGGATTCTATGATGGATTCTACGATGGATTCTACGATGGATTCTATGATGGATTCTAGGATGGATTCTAGGATGGATTCTATGATGGATTCTACGATGGATTCTAGGATGGATTCTACGATGGATTCTAGGATGGATTCTAGGATGGATTCTACGATGGATTCTACGATGGATTCTACGATGGATTCTACGATGGATTCTACGATGGATTCTACGATGGATTCTACGATGGATTCTACGATGGATTCTATGATGGATTCTACGATGGATTCTACGATGGATTCTATGATGGATTCTATGATGGATTCTACGATGGATTCTGTGATGGATTCTACGATGGATTCTACGATGGATTCTACGATGGATTCTACGATGGATTCTACGATGGATTCTACGATGGATTCTAGGATGGATTCTAGGATGGATTCTAGGATGGATTCTAGGATGGATTCTAGGATGGATTCTAGGATGGATTCTAGGATGGATTCTACGATGGATTCTACGATGGATTCTACGATGGATTCTACGATGGATTCTATGATGGATTCTACGATGGATTCTACGATGGATTCTAGGATGGATTCTAGGATGGATTCTACGATGGATTCTAGGATGGATTCTAGGATGGATTCTACGATGGATTCTAGGATGGATTCTACGATGGATTCTACGATGGATTCTACGATGGATTCTACGATGGATTCTACGATGGATTCTACGATGGATTCTACGATGGATTCTACGATGGATTCTACGATGGATTCTACGATGGATTCTAGGATGGATTCTAGGATGGATTCTACGATGGATTCTACGATGGATTCTACGATGGATTCTACGATGGATTCTATGTTGGATTCTACGATGGATTCTACGATGGATTCTACGATGGATTCTACGATGGATTCTAGGATGGATTCTAGGATGGATTCTACGATGGATTCTACGATGGATTCTACGATGGATTCTACGATGGATTCTACGATGGATTCTATGATGGATTCTACGATGGATTCTATGATGGATTCTATGTTGGATTCTACGATGGATTCTACGATGGATTCTACGATGGATTCTACGATGGATTCTAGGATGGATTCTACGATGGATTCTAGGATGGATTCTATGATGGATTCTACGATGGATTCTACGATGGATTCTACGATGGATTCTACGATGGATTCTACGATGGATTCTACGATGGATTCTACGATGGATTCTGTGATGGATTCTGTGATGGATTCTACGATGGATTCTACGATGGATTCTACGATGGATTCTACGATGGATTCTACGATGGATTCTACGATGGATTCTACGATGGATTCTACGATGGATTCTAGGATGGATTCTAGGATGGATTCTAGGATGGATTCTAGGATGGATTCTAGGATGGATTCTAGGATGGATTCTAGGATGGATTCTAGGATGGATTCTAGGATGGATTCTACGATGGATTCTACGATGGATTCTACGATGGATTCTACGATGGATTCTACGATGGATTCTAGGATGGATTCTAGGATGGATTCTACGATGGATTCTACGATGGATTCTACGATGGATTCTACGATGGATTCTACTATGGATTCTACGATGGATTCTACGAGGGATTCTACGAGGGATTCTACGGTGGATTCTACGGTGGATTCTACGGTGGCTTCCACGGTGGCTTCCACGGTGGCTTCCACGGTGGCTTCCACGGTGGCTTCCACGATGGCTTCCACGATGGCTTCCACGATGGCTTCCACGATGGCTTCCACGATGGCTTCCACGATGGCTTCTACGATGGCTTCTACGATGGCTTCTACGATGGCTTCTACGATGGCTTCTACGAGGGATTCTACGAGGGATTCTACGATGCATTCTACGATGCATTCTACGATGCATTCTACGATGCATTCTACGATGCATTCTACGATGGATTCTACGATGCATTCTACGATGGATTCTACGATGCATTCTACGATGGATTCTACGATGCATTCTACGATGCATTCTACGATGGATTCTACGATGGATTCTACGATGCATTCTACGATGCATTCTACGATGGATTCTACGATGGATTCTACGATGGATTCTACGATGGATTCTACGATGCATTCTACGATGCATTCTACGATGGATTCTACGATGGATTCTACGATGGATTCTACGATGCATTCTACGATGCATTCTACGATGGATTCTACGATGCATTCTACGATGCATTCTACGATGGATTCTACGATGGATTCTACGATGGATTCTACGATGGATTCTACGATGGATTCTACGATGGATTCTACGATGCATTCTACGATGCATTCTACGATGCATTCTACGATGCATTCTACGATGGATTCTACGATGGATTCTACGATGGATTCTACGATGGATTCTACGATGGATTCTACGATGGATTCTACGATGCATTCTACGATGGATTCTACGATGCATTCTACGATGCATTCTACGATGGATTCTACGATGGATTCTACGATGGATTCTACGATGGATTCTACGATGGGTTCTACGATGGATTCTACGATGGATTCTACGATGGATTCTAGGATGGATTCTACGATGGATTCTAGGATGGATTCTAGGATGGATTCTAGAATGGATTCTAGGATGGATTCTACGATGGATTCTACGATGGATTCTACGATGGATTCTACGATGCATTCTACGATGCATTCTACGATGGATTCTACGATGGATTCTACGATGGATTCTACGATGGATTCTACGATGGGTTCTACGATGGATTCTACGATGGATTCTACGATGGATTCTAGGATGGATTCTACGATGGATTCTAGGATGGATTCTAGGATGGATTCTAGAATGGATTCTAGGATGGATTCTAGGATGGATTCTAGGATGGATTCTACGATGGATTCTACGATGGATTCTACGATGGATTCTACGATGGATTCTACGATGGATTCTACGATGGATTCTAGGATGGATTCTACGATGGATTCTAGGATGGATTCTAGGATGGATTCTAGGATGGATTCTAGGATGGATTCTAGGATGGATTCTGTGATGGATTCTGTGATGGATTCTGTGATGGATTCTGTGGTGGATTCTGTTATGGATTCTAGGATGGATTCTAGGATGGATTCTAGGATGGATTCTAGGATGGATTCTAGGATGGATTCTGGGATGGATTCTACGATGGATTCTACGATGGATTCTACGATGGATTCTACGATGGATTCTACGATGGATTCTACGATGGGTTCTGTGATGGGTTCTATGATGGATTCTAGGATGGATTCTAGGATGGATTCTAGGATGGATTCTAGGATGGATTCTAGGATGGATTCTAGGATGGATTCTAGGATGGATTCTATGATGGATTCTATGATGGATTCTAGGATGGATTCTAGGATGGATTCTAGGATGGATTCTACGATGGATTCTACGATGGATTCTATGGTGGATTCTATGATGGATTCTATGATGGATTCTACGATGGATTCTACGATGGATTCTACGATGGATTCTACGATGGATTCTATGATGGATTCTATGATGGATTCTACGATGGATTCTACGATGGATTCTACGATGGATTCTACGATGGATTCTACGATGGATTCTATGATGGATTCTACGATGGATTCTACGATGGATTCTACGATGGATTCTACGATGGATTCTATGATGGATTCTATGATGGATTCTATGATGGATTCTATGATGGATTCTACGATGGATTCTATGATGGATTCTACGATGGATTCTACGATGGATTCTACGATGGATTCTATGATGGATTCTACGATGGATTCTACGATGGATTCTACGATGGATTCTATGATGGATTCTATGATGGATTCTATGATGGATTCTACGATGGATTCTACGATGGATTCTATGATGGATTCTACGATGGATTCTATGATGGATTCTACGATGGATTCTATGATGGATTCTACGATGGATTCTATGATGGATTCTATGATGGATTCTACGATGGATTCTATGATGGATTCTATGATGGATTCTACGATGGATTCTACGATGGATTCTACGATGGATTCTATGATGGATTCTATGATGGATTCTACGATGGAGTCTATGATGGATTCTATGATGGATTCTATGATGGATTCTATGATGGATTCTACGATGGATTCTACGATGGATTCTATGATGGATTCTATGATGGATTCTACGATGGATTCTACGATGGATTCTACGATGGATTCTACGATGGATTCTATGATGGATTCTATGATGGATTCTATGATGGATTCTACGATGGATTCTACGATGGATTCTATGATGGATTCTATGATGGATTCTATGATGGATTCTACGATGGATTCTATGATGGATTCTATGATGGATTCTATGATGGATTCTATGATGGATTCTACGATGGATTCTATGATGGATTCTATGATGGATTCTACGATGGATTCTATGATGGATTCTACGATGGATTCTATGATGGATTCTATGATGGATTCTACGATGGATTCTATGATGGATTCTATGATGGATTCTATGATGGATTCTATGATGGATTCTACGATGGATTCTACGATGGATTCTATGATGGATTCTACGATGGATTCTATGATGGATTCTACGATGGATTCTACGATGGATTCTACGATGGATTCTATGATGGATTCTACGATGGATTCTACGATGGATTCTACGATGGATTCTAGGATGGATTCTATGATGGATTCTACGATGGATTCTACGATGGATTCTACGATGGATTCTATGATGGATTCTATGATGGATTCTATGATGGATTCTACGATGGATTCTACGATGGATTCTATGATGGATTCTATGATGGATTCTACGATGGATTCTACGATGGATTCTACGATGGATTCTATGATGGATTCTATGATGGATTCTACGATGGATTCTACGATGGATTCTACGATGGATTCTATGATGGATTCTATGATGGATTCTACGATGGATTCTACGATGGATTCTATGATGGATTCTATGATGGATTCTATGATGGATTCTATGATGGATTCTACGATGGATTCTATGATGGATTCTACGATGGATTCTACGATGGATTCTATGATGGATTCTATGATGGATTCTATGATGGATTCTATGATGGATTCTATGATGGATTCTACGATGGATTCTACGATGGATTCTACGATGGATTCTATGATGGATTCTACGATGGATTCTATGATGGATTCTATGATGGATTCTATGATGGATTCTAGGATGGATTCTAGGATGGATTCTAGGATGGATTCTAGGATGGATTCTAGGATGGATTCTAGGATGGATTCTGTGATGGATTCTAGGATGGATTCTAGGATGGATTCTAGGATGGATTCTAGGATGGATTCTACGATGGATTCTACGATGGATTCTACGATGGATTCTACGATGGATTCTACGATGGATTCTATGATGGATTCTATGATGGATTCTATGATGGATTCTACGATGGATTCTACGATGGATTCTAAGATGGATTCTACGATGGATTCTATGATGGATTCTACGATGGATTCTACGATGGATTCTACGATGGATTCTACGATGGATTCTATGATGGATTCTATGATGGATTCTACGATGGATTCTACGATGGATTCTACGATGGATTCTATGATGGATTCTATGATGGATTCTATGATGGATTCTATGATGGATTCTACGATGGATTCTATGATGGATTCTATGATGGATTCTACGATGGATTCTATGATGGATTCTACGATGGATTCTACGATGGATTCTACGATGGATTCTATGATGGATTCTACGATGGATTCTACGATGGATTCTACGATGGATTCTATGATGGATTCTATGATGGATTCTATGATGGATTCTACGATGGATTCTACGATGGATTCTATGATGGATTCTACGATGGATTCTATGATGGATTCTACGATGGATTCTATGATGGATTCTACGATGGATTCTATGATGGATTCTATGATGGATTCTATGATGGATTCTATGATGGATTCTATGATGGATTCTACGATGGATTCTATGATGGATTCTACGATTGATTCTATGATGGATTCTATGATGGATTCTATGATGGATTCTACGATGGATTCTATGATGGATTCTATGATGGATTCTATGATGGATTCTACGATGGATTCTACGATGGATTCTATGATGGATTCTACGATGGATTCTACGATGGATTCTATGATGGATTCTATGATGGATTCTACGATGGATTCTACGATGGATTCTACGATGGATTCTACGATGGATTCTATGATGGATTCTATGATGGATTCTATGATGGATTCTACGATGGATTCTACGATGGATTCTATGATGGATTCTAAGATGGATTCTATGATGGATTCTATGATGGATTCTACGATGGATTCTACGATGGATTCTATGATGGATTCTATGATGGATTCTATGATGGATTCTACGATGGATTCTACGATGGATTCTATGATGGATTCTACGATGGATTCTACGATGGATTCTACGATGGATTCTATGATGGATTCTATGATGGATTCTACGATGGATTCTATGATGGATTCTACGATGGATTCTATGATGGATTCTACGATGGATTCTACGATGGATTCTACGATGGATTCTATGATGGATTCTACGATGGATTCTACGATGGATTCTACGATGGATTCTACGATGGATTCTATGATGGATTCTACGATGGATTCTACGATGGATTCTACGATGGATTCTACGATGGATTCTATGATGGATTCTATGATGGATTCTACGATGGATTCTACGATGGATTCTATGATGGATTCTATGATGGATTCTACGATGGATTCTACGATGGATTCTACGATGGATTCTATGATGGATTCTATGATGGATTCTACGATGGATTCTACGATGGATTCTACGATGGATTCTAGGATGGATTCTATGATGGATTCTATGATGGATTCTACGATGGATTCTACGATGGATTCTATGATGGATTCTATGATGGATTCTATGATGGATTCTATGATGGATTCTACGATGGATTCTACGATGGATTCTACGATGGATTCTATGATGGATTCTATGATGGATTCTATGATGGATTCTATGATGGATTCTATGATGGATTCTATGATGGATTCTATGATGGATTCTACGATGGATTCTATGATGGATTCTATGATGGATTCTATGATGGATTCTACGATGGATTCTACGATGGATTCTACGATGGATTCTACGATGGATTCTACGATGGATTCTATGATGGATTCTACGATGGATTCTACGATGGATTCTACGATGGATTCTAGGATGGATTCTATGATGGATTCTACGATGGATTCTACGATGGATTCTACGATGGATTCTATGATGGATTCTATGATGGATTCTACGATGGATTCTACGATGGATTCTATGATGGATTCTATGATGGATTCTACGATGGATTCTACGATGGATTCTACGATGGATTCTATGATGGATTCTATGATGGATTCTACGATGGATTCTACGATGGATTCTACGATGGATTCTATGATGGATTCTATGATGGATTCTACGATGGATTCTACGATGGATTCTATGATGGATTCTATGATGGATTCTATGATGGATTCTATGATGGATTCTACGATGGATTCTATGATGGATTCTACGATGGATTCTACGATGGATTCTATGATGGATTCTATGATGGATTCTATGATGGATTCTATGATGGATTCTATGATGGATTCTACGATGGATTCTACGATGGATTCTACGATGGATTCTATGATGGATTCTACGATGGATTCTATGATGGATTCTATGATGGATTCTATGATGGATTCTACGATGGATTCTACGATGGATTCTACGATGGATTCTACGATGGATTCTACGATGGATTCTACGATGGATTCTACGATGGATTCTACGATGCATTCTACGATGCATTCTACGATGCATTCTACGATGCATTCTACGATGCATTCTACGATGCATTCTACGATGGATTCTACGATGGATTCTACGATGGATTCTACGATGGATTCTACGATGGATTCTACGATGGATTCTACGATGGATTCTACGATGGATTCTACGATGGATTCTAGGATGGATTCTAGGATGGATTCTAGGATGGATTCTACGATGGATTCTACGATGGATTCTACGATGGATTCTGTGATGGATTCTAGGATGGATTCTAGGATGGATTCTAGGATGGATTCTAGGATGGATTCTAGGATGGATTCTGTGATGGATTCTGTGATGGATTCTGTGATGGATTCTGTGATGGATTCTAGGATGGATTCTAGGATGGATTCTACGATGGATTCTACGATGGATTCTACGATGGATTCTACGATGGATTCTACGATGGATTCTACGTTGGATTCTACGATGGATTCTACGATGGATTCTACGATGGATTCTACGATGGGTTCTATGTTGGGTTCTGTGATGGGTTCTATGATGGATTCTAGGATGGATTCTAGGATGGATTCTAGGATGGATTCTAGGATGGATTCTAGGATGGATTCTAGGATGGATTCTAGGATGGATTCTGTGATGGATTCTAGGATGGATTCTAGGATGGATTCTAGGATGGATTCTAGGATGGATTCTACGATGGATTCTACGATGGATTCTACGATGGATTCTACGATGGATTCTACGATGGATTCTATGATGGATTCTATGATGGATTCTATGATGGATTCTACGATGGATTCTACGATGGATTCTAAGGTGGATTCTACGATGGATTCTATGATGGATTCTACGATGGATTCTACGATGGATTCTACGATGGATTCTACGATGGATTCTATGATGGATTCTATGATGGATTCTACGATGGATTCTACGATGGATTCTACGATGGATTCTATGATGGATTCTATGATGGATTCTATGATGGATTCTATGATGGATTCTACGATGGATTCTATGATGGATTCTATGATGGATTCTACGATGGATTCTATGATGGATTCTACGATGGATTCTACGATGGATTCTACGATGGATTCTATGATGGATTCTACGATGGATTCTACGATGGATTCTACGATGGATTCTATGATGGATTCTATGATGGATTCTATGATGGATTCTACGATGGATTCTACGATGGATTCTATGATGGATTCTACGATGGATTCTATGATGGATTCTACGATGGATTCTATGATGGATTCTACGATGGATTCTACGATGGATTCTACGATGGATTCTATGATGGATTCTATGATGGATTCTATGATGGATTCTACGATGGATTCTATGATGGATTCTACGATTGATTCTATGATGGATTCTATGATGGATTCTATGATGGATTCTACGATGGATTCTATGATGGATTCTATGATGGATTCTATGATGGATTCTACGATGGATTCTACGATGGATTCTATGATGGATTCTACGATGGATTCTACGATGGATTCTATGATGGATTCTATGATGGATTCTACGATGGATTCTACGATGGATTCTACGATGGATTCTACGATGGATTCTATGATGGATTCTATGATGGATTCTATGATGGATTCTACGATGGATTCTACGATGGATTCTATGATGGATTCTATGATGGATTCTATGATGGATTCTATGATGGATTCTACGATGGATTCTACGATGGATTCTATGATGGATTCTATGATGGATTCTATGATGGATTCTACGATGGATTCTACGATGGATTCTATGATGGATTCTACGATGGATTCTAGGATGGATTCTACGATGGATTCTATGATGGATTCTATGATGGATTCTACGATGGATTCTATGATGGATTCTACGATGGATTCTATGATGGATTCTACGATGGATTCTACGATGGATTCTACGATGGATTCTATGATGGATTCTACGATGGATTCTACGATGGATTCTACGATGGATTCTACGATGGATTCTATGATGGATTCTACGATGGATTCTACGATGGATTCTACGATGGATTCTACGATGGATTCTATGATGGATTCTATGATGGATTCTACGATGGATTCTACGATGGATTCTATGATGGATTCTATGATGGATTCTACGATGGATTCTACGATGGATTCTACGATGGATTCTATGATGGATTCTATGATGGATTCTACGATGGATTCTACGATGGATTCTACGATGGATTCTATGATGGATTCTATGATGGATTCTATGATGGATTCTACGATGGATTCTACGATGGATTCTATGATGGATTCTATGATGGATTCTATGATGGATTCTATGATGGATTCTACGATGGATTCTACGATGGATTCTACGATGGATTCTATGATGGATTCTATGATGGATTCTATGATGGATTCTATGATGGATTCTATGATGGATTCTATGATGGATTCTATGATGGATTCTACGATGGATTCTATGACGGATTCTACGATGGATTCTACGATGGATTCTACGATGGATTCTACGATGGATTCTACGATGGATTCTACGATGGATTCTACGATGGATTCTATGATGGATTCTACGATGGATTCTACGATGGATTCTATGATGGATTCTATGATGGATTCTATGATGGATTCTACGATGGATTCTATGATGGATTCTACGATGGATTCTACGATGGATTCTATGATGGATTCTATGATGGATTCTATGATGGATTCCATGATGGATTCTACGATGGATTCTATGATGGATTCTACGATGGATTCTATGATGGATTCTATGATGGATTCTACGATGGATTCTATGATGGATTCTATGATGGATTCTACGATGGATTCTACGATGGATTCCATGATGGATTCTACGATGGATTCTATGATGGATTCTATGATGGATTCTATGATGGATTCTATGATGGATTCTACGATGGATTCTACGATGGATTCTATGATGGATTCTATGATGGATTCTACGATGGATTCTACGATGGATTCTACGATGGATTCTACGATGGATTCTACGATGGATTCTACGATGGATTCTACGATGGATTCTACGATGGATTCTACGATGGATTCTACGATGGATTCTACGATGGATTCTACGATGCATTCTACGATGCATTCTACGATGCATTCTACGATGCATTCTACGATGCATTCTACGATGCATTCTACGATGCATTCTACGATGGATTCTACGATGGATTCTACGATGGATTCTACGCTGGATTCTACGCTGGATTCTACGCTGGATTCTACGATGGATTCTACGATGGATTCTAGGATGGATTCTACGATGGATTCTACGATGGATTCTAGGATGGATTCTAGGATGGATTCTAGGATGGATTCTACGATGGATTCTACGATGGATTCTACGATGGATTCTACGATGGATTCTACGATGGATTCTACGATGGATTCTAGGATGGATTCTAGGATGGATTCTAGGATGGATTCTAGGATGGATTCTAGGATGGATTCTAGGATGGATTCTAGGATGGATTCTGTGATGGATTCTATGATGGATTCTAGGATGGATTCTAGGATGGATTCTAGGATGGATTCTAGGATGGATTCTAGGATGGATTCTACGATGGATTCTACGATGGATTCTACGATGGATTCTACGATGGATTCTATGATGGATTCTATGATGGATTCTACGATGGATTCTACGATGGATTCTATGATGGATTCTACGATGGATTCTATGATGGATTCTATGATGGATTCTATGATGGATTCTACGATGGATTCTATGATGGATTCTACGATGGATTCTATGATGGATTCTACGATGGATTCTACGGTGGATTCTACGATGGATTCTACGATGGATTCTACGATGGATTCTATGATGGATTCTACGATGGATTCTACGATGGATTCTACGATGGATTCTATGATGGATTCTATGATGGATTCTATGATGGATTCTACGATGGATTCTACGATGGATTCTATGATGGATTCTACGATGGATTCTACGATGGATTCTACGATGGATTCTATGATGGATTCTACGATGGATTCTATGATGGATTCTATGATGGATTATATGATGGATTCTATGATGGATTCTATGATGGATTCTACGATGGATTCTATGATGGATTCTACGATGGATTCTATGATGGATTCTATGATGGATTCTATGATGGATTCTACGATGGATTCTACGATGGATTCTATGATGGATTCTACGATGGATTCTACGATGGATTCTACGATGGATTCTATGATGGATTCTATGATGGATTCTACGATGGATTCTATGATGGATTCTATGATGGATTCTACGATGGATTCTATGATGGATTCTACGATGGATTCTACGTTGGATTCTACGATGGATTCTACGATGGATTCTATGATGGATTCTATGATGGATTCTACGATGGATTCTATGATGGATTCTATGATGGATTCTATGATGGATTCTACGATGGATTCTACGATGGATTCTATGATGGATTCTATGATGGATTCTATGATGGATTCTATGATGGATTCTACGATGGATTCTATGATGGATTCTATGATGGATTCTATGATGGATTCTATGATGGATTCTACGATGGATTCTATGATGGATTCTATGATGGATTCTACGATGGATTCTATGATGGATTCTACGATGGATTCTATGATGGATTCTATGATGGATTCTACGATGGATTCTATGATGGATTCTATGATGGATTCTACGATGGATTCTATGATGGATTCTACGATGGATTCTACGATGGATTCTATGATGGATTCTACGATGGATTCTATGATGGATTCTACGATGGATTCTACGATGGATTCTACGATGGATTCTATGATGGATTCTACGATGGATTCTACGATGGATTCTATGATGGATTCTACGATGGATTCTACGATGGATTCTACGATGGATTCTACGATGGATTCTATGATGGATTCTATGATGGATTCTACGATGGATTCTATGATGGATTCTACGATGGATTCTACGATGGATTCTATGATGGATTCTATGATGGATTCTATGATGGATTCTATGATGGATTCTATGATGGATTCTATGATGGATTCTACGATGGATTCTACGATGGATTCTATGATGGATTCTATGATGGATTCTATGATGGATTCTATGATGGATTCTACGATGGATTCTATGATGGATTCTATGATGGATTCTACGATGGATTCTACGATGGATTCTACGATGGATTCTATGATGGATTCTATGATGGATTCTATGATGGATTCTATGATGGATTCTATGATGGATTCTATGATGGATTCTATGATGGATTCTACGATGGATTCTACGATGGATTCTATGATGGATTCTACGATGGATTCTACGATGGATTCTACGATGGATTCTACGATGGATTCTACGATGGATTCTACGATGGATTCTATGATGGATTCTATGATGGATTCTATGATGGATTCTATGATGGATTCTACGATGGATTCTATGATGGATTCTATGATGGATTCTACGATGGATTCTATGATGGATTCTACGATGGATTCTATGATGGATTCTACGATGGATTCTATGATGGATTCTACGATGGATTCTATGATGGATTCTATGATGGATTCTATGATGGATTCTACGATGGATTCTACGATGGATTCTACGATGGATTCTATGATGGATTCTATGATGGATTCTATGATGGATTCTACGATGGATTCTACGATGGATTCTACGATGGATTCTACGATGGATTCTATGATGGATTCTACGATGGATTCTATGATGGATTCTACGATGGATTCTAGGATGGATTCTATGATGGATTCTATGATGGATTCTATGATGGATTCTATAATGGATTCTATGATGGATTCTACGATGGATTCTACGATGGATTCTACGATGGATTCTATGATGGATTCTATGATGGATTCTATGATGGATTCTACGATGGATTCTATGATGGATTCTATGATGGATTCTATGATGGATTCTATGATGGATTCTATGATGGATTCTACGATGGATTCTATGATGGATTCTATGATGGATTCTACGATGGATTCTATGATGGATTCTACGATGGATTCTATGATGGATTCTATGATGGATTCTACGATGGATTCTATGATGGATTCTACGATGGATTCTACGATGGATTCTACGATGGATTCTATGATGGATTCTAGGATGGATTCTATGATGGATTCTACGATGGATTCTACGATGGATTCTAGGATGGATTCTATGATGGATTCTAGGATGGATTCTATGATGGATTCTACGATGGATTCTACGATGGATTCTATGATGGATTCTATGATGGATTCTATGATGGATTCTATGATGGATTCTACGATGGATTCTACGATGGATTCTACGATGGATTCTACGATGGATTCTACGATGGATTCTACGATGGATTCTATGATGGATTCTAGGATGGATTCTATGATGGATTCTACGATGGATTCTACGATGGATTCTATGATGGATTCTATGATGGATTCTATGATGGATTCTATGATGGATTCTACGATGGATTCTACGATGGATTCTACGATGGATTCTACGATGGATTCTATGATGGATTCTATGATGGATTCTACGATGGATTCTACGATGGATTCTACGATGGATTCTACGATGGATTCTATGATGGATTCTATGATGGATTCTATGATGGATTCTACGATGGATTCTACGATGGATTCTACGATGGATTCTACGATGGATTCTATGATGGATTCTACGATGGATTCTATGATGGATTCTATGATGGATTCTACGATGGATTCTACGATGGATTCTATGATGGATTCTATGATGGATTCTACGATGGATTCTACGATGGATTCTATGATGGATTCTATGATGGATTCTATGATGGATTCTACGATGGATTCTACGATGGATTCTATGATGGATTCTATGATGGATTCTATGATGGATTCTACGATGGATTCTACGATGGATTCTATGATGGATTCTATGATGGATTCTACGATGGATTCTATGATGGATTCTACGATGGATTCTATGATGGATTCTATGATGGATTCTATGATGGATTCTACGATGGATTCTATGATGGATTCTATGATGGATTCTATGATGGATTCTATGATGGATTCTATGATGGATTCTATGATGGATTCTATGATGGATTCTACGATGGATTCTATGATGGATTCTATGATGGATTCTACGATGGATTCTACGATGGATTCTATGATGGATTCTATGATGGATTCTACGATGGACTCTACGATGGATTCTACGATGGATTCTATGATGGATTCTATGATGGATTCTATGATGGATTCTATGATGGATTCTACGATGGATTCTACGATGGATTCTATGATGGATTCTATGATGGATTCTATGATGGATTCTATGATGGATTCTACGATGGATTCTATCATGGATTCTACGATGGATTCTAGGATGGATTCTATGATGGATTCTACGATGGATTCTACGATGGATTCTACGATGGATTCTATGATGGATTCTATGATGGATTCTATGATGGATTCTACGATGGATTCTACGATGGATTCTACGATGGATTCTATGATGGATTCTATGATGGATTCTATGATGGATTCTATGATGGATTCTACGATGGATTCTACGATGGATTCTATGATGGATTCTACGATGGATTCTACGATGGATTCTACGATGGATTCTATGATGGATTCTATGATGGATGCTACGATGGATTCTATGATGGATTCTATGATGGATTCTATGATGGATTCTATGATGGATTCTACGATGGATTCTACGATGGATTCTACGATGGATTCTATGATGGATTCTATGATGGATTCTATGATGGATTCTACGATGGATTCTACGATGGATTCTATGATGGATTCTATGATGGATTCTATGATGGATTCTACGATGGATTCTACGATGGATTCTATGATGGATTCTACGATGGATTCTATGATGGATTCTACGATGGATTCTATGATGGATTCTATGATGGATTCTACGATGGATTCTATGATGGATTCTACGATGGATTCTATGATGGATTCTATGATGGATTCTACGATGGATTCTATGATGGATTCTAGGATGGATTCTACGATGGATTCTATGATGGATTCTATGATGGATTCTACGATGGATTCTATGATGGATTCTACGATGGATTCTATGATGGATTCTACGATGGATTCTACGATGGATTCTACGATGGATTCTATGATGGATTCTACGATGGATTCTACGATGGATTCTACGATGGATTCTATGATGGATTCTAGGATGGATTCTACGATGGATTCTACGATGGATTCTACGATGGATTCTACGATGGATTCTATGATGGATTCTATGATGGATTCTACGATGGATTCTACGATGGATTCTATGATGGATTCTATGATGGATTCTAAGATGGATTCTATGATGGATTCTATGATGGATTCTACGATGGATTCTACGATGGATTCTATGATGGATTCTATGATGGATTCCACGATGGATTCTATGATGGATTCTATGATGGATTCTACGATGGATTCTACGATGGATTCTATGATGGATTCTACGATGGATTCTATGATGGATTCTACGATGGATTCTACGATGGATTCTATGATGGATTCTATGATGGATTCTATGATGGATTCCATGATGGATTCTACGATGGATTCTATGATGGATTCTACGATGGATTCTATGATGGATTCTATGATGGATTCTACGATGGATTCTATGATGGATTCTATGATGGATTCTACGATGGATTCTACGATGGATTCCATGATGGATTCTACGATGGATTCTATGATGGATTCTATGATGGATTCTATGATGGATTCTATGACGGATTCTACGATGGATTCTACGATGGATTCTATGATGGATTCTATGATGGATTCTATGATGGATTCTATGATGGATTCTACGATGGATTCTACGATGGATTCTACGATGGATTCTATGATGGATTCTACGATGGATTCTACGATGGATTCTACGATGGATTCTACGATGGATTCTACGATGGATTCTACGATGGATTCTACGATGGATTCTACGATGGATTCTACGATGGATTCTACGATGGATTTTACGATGGATTCTACGATGCATTCTACGATGCATTCTACGATGCATTCTACGATGCATTCTACGATGCATTCTACGATGCATTCTACGATGCATTCTACGATGCATTCTACGATGGATTCTACGATGGATTCTACGATGGATTCTACGATGGATTCTACGATGGATTCTACGATGGATTCTACGCTGGATTCTACGCTGGATTCTACGATGGATTCTACGATGGGTTCTAGGATGGATTCTACGATGGATTCTACGATGGATTCTAGGATGGATTCTAGGATGGATTCTAGGATGGATTCTAGGATGGATTCTACGATGGATTCTAAGATGGATTCTACGATGGATTCTACGATGGATTCTACGATGGATTCTACGATGGATTCTAGGATGGATTCTAGGATGGATTCTAGGATGGATTCTAGGATGGATTCTAGGATGGATTCTAGGATGGATTCTAGGATGGATTCTGTGATGGATTCTGTGATGGATTCTGTGATGGATTCTAGGATGGATTCTAGGATGGATTCTAGGATGGATTCTAGGATGGATTCTACGATGGATTCTACGATGGATTCTACGATGTATTCTACGATGGATTCTACGATGGATTCTACGTTGGATTCTACGATGGATTCTACGATGGATTCTACGATGGATTCTACGATGGATTCTACGATGCATTCTACGATGCATTCTACGATGCATTCTACGATGCATTCTACGATGCATTCTACGATGGATTCTACGATGGATTCTACGATGGATTCTACGATGGATTCTACGATGGATTCTACGATGGATTCTACGATGGATTCTACGATGGATTCTACGATGGATTCTACGATGGATTCTAGGATGGATTCTAGGATGGATTCTAGGATGGATTCTAGGATGGATTCTAGGATGGATTCTAGGATGGATTCTAGGATGGATTCTACGATGGATTCTACGATGGATTCTACGATGGATTCTAGGATGGATTCTACGATGGATTCTAGGATGGATTCTAGGATGGATTCTAGGATGGATTCTAGGATGGATTCTAGGATGGATTCTGTGATGGATTCTGTGATGGATTCTAGGATGGATTCTGTGATGGATTCTAGGATGGATTCTAGGATGGATTCTACGATGGATTCTACGATGGATTCTACGATGGATTCTACGTTGGATTCTACGATGGATTCTACGATGGATTCTATGATGGATTCTACGATGGATTCTATGATGGATTCTATGATGGATTCTATGATGGATTCTACGATGGATTCTACGATGGATTCTACGATGGATTCTATGATGGATTCTATGATGGTTTCTATGATGGATTCTACGATGGATTCTACGATGGATTCTACGATGGATTCTATGATGGATTCTACGATGGATTCTATGATGGATTCTACGATGGATTCTATGATGGATTCTATGATGGATTCTATGATGGATTCTATGATGGATTCTATGATGGATTCTACGATGGATTCTATGATGGATTCTACGATGGATTCTATGATGGATTCTACGATGGATTCTATGATGGATTCTACGATGGATTCTATGATGGATTCTATGATGGATTCTATGATGGATTCTATGATGGATTCTATGATGGATTCTATGATGGATTCTACGATGGATTCTACGATGGATTCTACGATGGATTCTATGATGGATTCTACGATGGATTCTACGATGGATTCTACGATGGATTCTATGATGGATTCTATGATGGATTCTATGATGGATTCTATGATGGATTCTACGATGGATTCTACGATGGATTCTATGATGGATTCTATGATGGATTCTATGATGGATTCTATGATGGATTCTACGATGGATTCTACGATGGATTCTATGATGGATTCTATGATGGATTCTATGATGGATTCTACGATGGATTCTACGATGGATTCTACGATGGATTCTATGATGGATTCTATGATGGATTCTATGATGGATTCTACGATGGATTCTACGATGGATTCTACGATGGATTCTACGATGGATTCTATGATGGATTCTATGATGGATTCTATGATGGATTCTACGATGGATTCTACGATGGATTCTATGATGGATTCTACGATGGATTCTACGATGGATTCTACGATGGATTCTACGATGGATTCTATGATGGATTCTACGATGGATTCTATGATGGATTCTACGATGGATTCTATGATGGATTCTATGATGGATTCTACGATGGATTCTACGATGGATTCTACGATGGATTCTACGATGGATTCTATGATGGATTCTATGATGGATTCTATGATGGATTCTACGATGGATTCTACGATGGATTCTATGATGGATTCTATGATGGATTCTATGATGGATTCTACGATGGATTCTATGATGGATTCTATTATGGATTCTATGATGGATTCTATGATGGATTCTACGATGGATTCTATGATGGATTCTATGATGGATTCTACGATGGATTCTATGATGGATTCTACGATGGATTCTATGATGGATTCTATGATGGATTCTACGATGGATTCTATGATGGATTCTATGATGGATTCTACGATGGATTCTATGATGGATTCTATGATGGATTCTACGATGGATTCTATGATGGATTCTACGATGGATTCTATGATGGATTCTACGATGGATTCTACGATGGATTCTACGATGGATTCTATGATGGATTCTACGATGGATTCTACGATGGATTCTACGATGGATTCTATGATGGATTCTATGATGGATTCTACGATGGATTCTACGATGGATTCTACGATGGATTCTACGATGGATTCTATGATGGATTCTATGATGGATTCTACGATGGATTCTACGATGGATTCTATGATGGATTCTATGATGGATTCTACGATGGATTCTACGATGGATTCTACGATGGATTCTATGATGGATTCTATGATGGATTCTACGATGGATTCTACGATGGATTCTACGATGGATTCTATGATGGATTCTATGATGGATTCTATGATGGATTCTACGATGGATTCTACGATGGATTCTATGATGGATTCTATGATGGATTCTATGATGGATTCTATGATGGATTCTATGATGGATTCTACGATGGATTCTACGATGGATTCTACGATGGATTCTATGATGGATTCTATGATGGATTCTATGATGGATTCTATGATGGATTCTATGATGGATTCTATGATGGATTCTATGATGGATTCTACGATGGATTCTATGATGGATTCTATGATGGATTCTACGATGGATTCTACGATGGATTCTACGATGGATTCTACGATGGATTCTACGATGGATTCTACGATGGATTCTACGATGGATTCTATGATGGATTCTATGATGGATTCTATGATGGATTCTACGATGGATTCTATGATGGATTCTACGATGGATTCTACGATGGATTCTATGATGGATTCTATGATGGATTCTATGATGGATTCCATGATGGATTCTACGATGGATTCTATGATGGATTCTACGATGGATTCTATGATGGATTCTATGATGGATTCTACGATGGATTCTATGATGGATTCTATGATGGATTCTACGATGGATTCTACGATGGATTCCATGATGGATTCTACGATGGATTCTACGATGGATTCCATGATGGATTCTACGATGGATTCTATGATGGATTCTATGATGGATTCTATGATGGATTCTATGATGGATTCTACGATGGATTCTACGATGGATTCTATGATGGATTCTATGATGGATTCTATGATGGATTCTATGATGGATTCTACGATGGATTCTACGATGGATTCTATGATGGATTCTATGATGGATTCTATGATGGATTCTATGATGGATTCTATGATGGATTCTACGATGGATTCTACGATGGATTCTACGATGGATTCTATGATGGATTCTACGATGGATTCTACGATGGATTCTACGATGGATTCTACGATGGATTCTACGATGGATTCTACGATGGATTCTACGATGGATTCTACGATGGATTCTACGATGGATTCTACGATGCATTCTACGATGCATTCTACGATGCATTCTACGATGCATTCTACGATGCATTCTACGATGCATTCTACGATGGATTCTACGATGCATTCTACGATGGATTCTACGATGGATTCTACGATGGATTCTACGATGGATTCTACGATGGATTCTACGCTGGATTCTATGCTGGATTCTACGCTGGATTCTACGATGGATTCTACGATGGATTCTACGATGGATTCTAGGATGGATTCTACGATGGATTCTACGATGGATTCTAGGATGGATTCTATGATGGATTCTAGGATGGATTCTACGATGGATTCTACGATGGATTCTACGATGGATTCTACGATGGATTCTACGATGGATTCTACGATGGATTCTAGGATGGATTCTAGGATGGATTCTAGGATGGATTCTAGGATGGATTCTACGATGGATTCTACGATGGATTCTACGATGGATTCTACGATGGATTCTACGATGGATTCTACGATGGATTCTACGATGGATTCTACGATGGATTCTACGATGGATTCTACGATGGATTCTACGATGGGTTCTGTGATGGGTTCTATGATGGATTCTAGGATGGATTCTAGGATGGATTCTAGGATGGATTCTAGGATGGATTCTAGGATGGATTCTAGGATGGATTCTAGGATGGATTCTGTGATGGATTCTAGGATGGATTCTAGGATGGATTCTAGGATGGATTCTAGGATGGATTCTAGGATGGATTCTACGATGGATTCTACGATGGATTCTACGATGGATTCTACGATGGATTCTACGATGGATTCTATGATGGATTCTATGATGGATTCTATGATGGATTCTACGATGGATTCTACGATGGATTCTACGATGGATTCTACGATGGATTCTATGATGGATTCTACGATGGATTCTACGATGGATTCTACGATGGATTCTACGATGGATTCTATGATGGATTCTACGATGGATTCTACGATGGATTCTACGATGGATTCTACGATGGATTCTATGATGGATTCTATGATGGATTCTACGATGGATTCTATGATGGATTCTACGATGGATTCTATGATGGATTCTATGATGGATTCTACGATGGATTCTATGATGGATTCTACGATGGATTCTACGATGGATTCTACGATGGATTCTATGATGGATTCTACGATGGATTCTACGATGGATTCTACGATGGATTCTATGATGGATTCTATGATGGATTCTATGATGGATTCTACGATGGATTCTACGATGGATTCTATGATGGATTCTACGATGGATTCTACGATGGATTCTACGATGGATTCTATGATGGATTCTACGATGGATTCTATGATGGATTCTATGATGGATTCTATGATGGATTCTACGATGGATTCTATGATGGATTCTACGATGGATTCTATGATGGATTCTACGATGGATTCTATGATGGATTCTATGATGGATTCTATGATGGATTCTACGATGGATTCTATGATGGATTCTATGATGGATTCTATGATGGATTCTATGATGGATTCTACGATGGATTCTACGATGGATTCTACGATGGATTCTATGATGGATTCTATGATGGATTCTACGATGGATTCTACGATGGATTCTACGATGGATTCTATGATGGATTCTATGATGGATTCTATGATGGATTCTATGATGGATTCTACGATGGATTCTACAATGGATTCTATGATGGATTCTACGATGGATTCTACGATGGATTCTACGATGGATTCTAGGATGGATTCTATGATGGATTCTACGATGGATTCTATGATGGATTCTATGATGGATTCTATGATGGATTCTATGATGGATTCTACGATGGATTCTACGATGGATTCTACGATGGATTCTACGATGGATTCTATGATGGATTCTATGATGGATTCTATGATGGATTCTACGATGGATTCTACGATGGATTCTATGATGGATTCTACGATGGATTCTATGATGGATTCTATGATGGATTCTACGATGGATTCTATGATGGATTCTATGATGGATTCTACGATGGATTCTATGATGGATTCTACGATGGATTCTATGATGGATTCTATGATGGATTCTACGATGGATTCTATGATGGATTCTACGATGGATTCTATGATGGATTCTATGATGGATTCTACGATGGATTCTATGATGGATTCTATGATGGATTCTACGATGGATTCTATGATGGATTCTACGATGGATTCTACGATGGATTCTATGATGGATTCTACGATGGATTCTATGATGGATTCTACGATGGATTCTACGATGGATTCTACGATGGATTCTATGATGGATTCTACGATGGATTCTACGATGGATTCTACGATGGATTCTATGATGGATTCTACGATGGATTCTACGATGGATTCTATGATGGATTCTATGATGGATTCTATGATGGATTCTATGATGGATTCTACGATGGATTCTATGATGGATTCTACGATGGATTCTACGATGGATTCTACGATGGATTCTACGATGGATTCTACGATGGATTCTACGATGGATTCTACGATGGATTCTATGATGGATTCTATGATGGATTCTATGATGGATTCTACGATGGATTCTATGATGGATTCTACGATGGATTCTATGATGGATTCTACGATGGATTCTATGATGGATTCTACGATGGATTCTATGATGGATTCTACGATGGATTCTATGATGGATTCTATGATGGATTCTATGATGGATTCTACGATGGATTCTACGATGGATTCTATGATGGATTCTACGATGGATTCTATGATGGATTCTACGATGGATTCTACGATGGATTCTATGATGGATTCTATGATGGATTCTATGATGGATTCCATGATGGATTCTACGATGGATTCTATGATGGATTCTACGATGGATTCTATGATGGATTCTATGATGGATTCTACGATGGATTCTATGATGGATTCTATGATGGATTCTACGATGGATTCCACGATGGATTCTACGATGGATTCTACGATGGATTCTATGATGGATTCTATGATGGATTCTACGATGGATTCTACGATGGATTCTACGATGGATTCTACGATGGATTCTATGATGGATTCTATGATGGATTCTATGATGGATTCTACGATGGATTCTATGATGGATTCTACGATGGATTCTACGATGGATTCTACGATGGATTCTACGATGGATTCTACGATGGATTCTACGATGGATTCTATGATGGATTCTATGATGGATTCTACGATGGATTCTACGATGGATTCTATGATGGATTCTATGATGGATTCTATGATGGATTCTACGATGGATTCTATGATGGATTCTACGATGGATTCTACGATGGATTCTATGATGGATTCTACGATGGATTCTATGATGGATTCTACGATGGATTCTAGGATGGATTCTATGATGGATTCTAGGATGGATTCTAGGATGGATTCTATGATGGATTCTATGATGGATTCTACGATGGATTCTATGATGGATTCTAGGATGGATTCTATGATGGATTCTAGGATGGATTCTGTGATGGATTCTATGATGGATTCTACGATGGATTCTATGATGGATTCTATGATGGATTCTATGATGGATTCTACGATGGATTCTACGATGGATTCTATGATGGATTCTATGATGGATTCTACGATGGATTCTACGATGGATTCTACGATGGATTCTACGATGGATTCTACGATGGATTCTACGATGGATTCTACGATGGATTCTACGATGGATTCTATGATGGATTCTACGATGGATTCTATGAAGGATTCTACGATGGATTCTACGATGGATTCTATGATGGATTCTACGATGGATTCTACGATGGATTCTATGATGGATTCTATGATGGATTCTATGATGGATTCTACGATGGATTCTACGATGGATTCTATGATGGATTCTATGATGGATTCTATGATGGATTCTATGATGGATTCTACGATGGATTCTACGATGGATTCTACGATGGATTCTACGATGGATTCTACGATGGATTCTACGATGGATTCTACGATGGATTCTACGATGGATTCTATGATGGATTCTACGATGGATTCTATGATGGATTCTACGATGGATTCTACGATGGATTCTATGATGGGTTCTATGATGGATTCTATGATGGATTCTACGATGGATTCTACGATGGATTCTATGATGGATTCTACGATGGATTCTATGATGGATTCTACGATGGATTCTACGATGGATTCTATGATGGATTCTATGATGGATTCTATGATGGATTCTATGATGGATTCTACGATGGATTCTACGATGGATTCTACGATGGATTCTACGATGGATTCTACGATGGATTCTACGATGGATTCTACGATGGATTCTATGATGGATTCTACGATGGATTCTACGATGGATTCTATGATGGATTCTACGATGGATTCTACGATGGATTCTATGATGGATTCTATGATGGATTCTATGATGGATTCTACGATGGATTCTATGATGGATTCTACGATGGATTCTACGATGGATTCTACGATGGATTCTATGATGGATTCTATGATGGATTCTATGATGGATTCTACGATGGATTCTACGATGGATTCTATGATGGATTCTACGATGGATTCTACGATGGATTCTACGATGGATTCTATGATGGATTCTATGATGGATTCTATGATGTATTCTATGATGGATTCTATGATGGATTCTATGATGGATTCTATGATGGATTCTACGATGGATTCTATGATGGATTCTACGATGGATTCTACGATGGATTCTATGATGGATTCTATGATGGATTCTATGATGGATTCTACGATGGATTCTACGATGGATTCTACGATGGATTCTACGATGGATTCTATGATGGATTCTACGATGGATTCTATGATGGATTCTACGATGGATTCTATGATGGATTCTATGATGGATTCTATGATGGATTCTATGATGGATTCTATGATGGATTCTACGATGGATTCTACGATGGATTCTACGATGGATTCTATGATGGATTCTATGATGGATTCTATGATGGATTCTACGATGGATTCTATGATGGATTCTATGATGGATTCTATGATGGATTCTACGATGGATTCTATGATGGATTCTACGATGGATTCTATGATGGATTCTATGATGGATTCTACGATGGATTCTATGATGGATTCTACGATGGATTCTATGATGGATTCTATGATGGATTCTACGATGGATTCTATGATGGATTCTACGATGGATTCTACGATGGATTCTACGATGGATTCTATGATGGATTCTATGATGGATTCTATGATGGATTCTACGATGGATTCTACGATGGATTCTATGATGGATTCTATGATGGATTCTATGATGGATTCTATGATGGATTCTACGATGGATTCTACGATGGATTCTACGATGGATTCTATGATGGATTCTATGATGGATTCTATGATGGATTCTACGATGGATTCTACGATGGATTCTACGATGGATTCTATGATGGATTCTATGATGGATTCTATGATGGATTCTATGATGGATTCTACGATGGATTCTACGATGGATTCTACGATGGATTCTACGATGGATTCTATGATGGATTCTACGATGGATTCTATGATGGATTCTATGATGGATTCTACGATGGATTCTACGATGGATTCTATGATGGATTCTATGATGGATTCTACGATGGATTCTACGATGGATTCTATGATGGATTCTATGATGGATTCTACGATGGATTCTATGATGGATTCTACGATGGATTCTATGATGGATTCTACGATGGATTCTATGATGGATTCTATGATGGATTCTATGATGGATTCTATGATGGATTCTATGATGGATTCTACGATGGATTCTATGATGGATTCTACGATGGATTCTATGATGGATTCTATGATGGATTCTATGATGGATTCTACGATGGATTCTATGATGGATTCTATGATGGATTCTATGATGGATTCTATGATGGATTCTATGATGGATTCTACGATGGATTCTATGATGGATTCTATGATGGATTCTACGATGGATTCTACGATGGATTCTATGATGGATTCTATGATGGATTCTACGATGGATTCTACGATGGATTCTACGATGGATTCTATGATGGATTCTATGATGGATTCTATGATGGATTCTATGATGGATTCTACGATGGATTCTACGATGGATTCTATGATGGATTCTATGATGGATTCTATGATGGAGTCTATGATGGATTCTACGATGGATTCTACGATGGATTCTATGATGGATTCTATGATGGATTCTATGATGGATTCTACGATGGATTCTACGATGGATTCTACGATGGATTCTATGATGGATTCTATGATGGATTCTATGATGGATTCTACGATGGATTCTACGATGGATTCTACGATGGATTCTATGATGGATTCTATGATGGATTCTATGATGGATTCTATGATGGATTCTACGATGGATTCTACGATGGATTCTATGATGGATTCTACGATGGATTCTACGATGGATTCTACGATGGATTCTATGATGGATTCTATGATGGATTCTACGATGGATTCTATGATGGATTCTATGATGGATTCTATGATGGATTCTATGATGGATTCTACGATGGATTCTACGATGGATTCTACGATGGATTCTACGATGGATTCTATGATGGATTCTATGATGGATTCTATGATGGATTCTACGATGGATTCTACGATGGATTCTATGATGGATTCTATGATGGATTCTATGATGGATTCTACGATGGATTCTATGATGGATTCTATGATGGATTCTACGATGGATTCTATGATGGATTCTACGATGGATTCTATGATGGATTCTACGATGGATTCTACGATGGATTCTATGATGGATTCTACGATGGATTCTATGATGGATTCTATGATGGATTCTACGATGGATTCTATGATGGATTCTACGATGGATTCTACGATGGATTCTATGATGGATTCTATGATGGATTCTACGATGCATTCTATGATGGATTCTACGATGGATTCTACGATGGATTCTACGATGGATTCTATGATGGATTCTATGATGGATTCTACGATGGATTCTACGATGGATTCTATGATGGATTCTATGATGGATTCTACGATGGATTCTACGATGGATTCTACGATGGATTCTACGATGGATTCTATGATGGATTCTATGATGGATTCTACGATGGATTCTACGATGGATTCTATGATGGATTCTATGATGGATTCTACGATGGATTCTACGATGGATTCTACGATGGATTCTATGATGGATTCTATGATGGATTCTACGATGGATTCTACGATGGATTCTACGATGGATTCTATGATGGATTCTATGATGGATTCTATGATGGATTCTATGATGGATTCTACGATGGATTCTACGATGGATTCTACGATGGATTCTACGATGGATTCTACGATGGATTCTATGATGGATTCTATGATGGATTCTATGATGGATTCTATGATGGATTCTACGATGGATTCTATGATGGATTCTATGATGGATTCTACGATGGATTCTACGATGGATTCTACGATGGATTCTACGATGGATTCTACGATGGATTCTACGATGGATTCTACGATGGATTCTACGATGGATTCTATGATGGATTCTACGATGGATTCTACGATGGATTCTACGATGGATTCTACGATGGATTCTACGATGGATTCTATGATGGATTCTACGATGGATTCTACGATGGATTCTACGATGGATTCTACGATGGATTCTACGATGGATTCTACGATGGATTCTACGATGGATTCTACGATGGATTCTACGATGGATTCTACGATGGATTCTACGATGGATTCTACGATGGATTCTACGATGGATTCTACGATGGATTCTATGATGGATTCTACGATGGATTCTACGATGGATTCTATGATGGATTCTATGATGGATTCTATGATGGATTCTATGATGGATTCTATGATGGATTCTACGATGGATTCTACGATGGATTCTATGATGGATTCTACGATGGATTCTATGATGGATTCTACGATGGATTCTACGATGGATTCTATGATGGATTCTATGATGGATTCTATGATGGATTCCATGATGGATTCTACGATGGATTCTATGATGGATTCTACGATGGATTCTATGATGGATTCTATGATGGATTCTACGATGGATTCTACGATGGATTCTATGATGGATTCTACGATGGATTCTACGATGGATTCCATGATGGATTCTACGATGGATTCTATGATGGATTCTATGATGGATTCTATGATGGATTCTATGATGGATTCTACGATGGATTCTACGATGGATTCTATGATGGATTCTATGATGGATTCTATGATGGATTCTATGATGGATTCTACGATGGATTCTATGATGGATTCTATGATGGATTCTACGATGGATTCTACGATGGATTCTACGATGGATTCTATGATGGATTCTACGATGGATTCTACGATGGATTCTATGATGGATTCTATGATGGATTCTACGATGGATTCTACGATGGATTCTACGATGGATTCTACGATGGATTCTACGATGCATTCTACGATGCATTCTACGATGCATTCTACGATGCATTCTACGATGCATTCTACGATGCATTCTACGATGGATTCTACGATGGATTCTACGATGGATTCTACGATGGATTCTACGATGGATTCTACGATGGATTCTACGCTGGATTCTACGATGGATTCTACGCTGGATTCTACGATGGATTCTACGATGGATTCTAGGATGGATTCTACGATGGATTCTAGGATGGATTCTACGATGGATTCTACGATGGATTCTACGATGGATTCTACGATGGATTCTACGATGGATTCTACGATGGATTCTACGATGGATTCTACGATGGATTCTAGGATGGATTCTAGGATGGATTCTAGGATGGATTCTAGGATGGATTCTAGGATGGATTCTGTGATGGATTCTGTGATGGATTCTGTGATGGATTCTAGGATGGATTCTAGGATGGATTCTACGATGGATTCTACGATGGATTCTACGATGGATTCTACGATGGATTCTACGATGGATTCTACGTTGGATTCTACGATGGATTCTACGATGGATTCTACGATGGATTCTACGATGGATTCTACGATGGATTCTACGATGGATTCTACGATGGGTTCTGTGATGGGTTCTAGGATGGATTCTAGGATGGATTCTAGGATGGATTCTAGGATGGATTCTAGGATGGATTCTAGGATGGATTCTAGGATGGATTCTGTGATGGATTCTAAGATGGATTCTAGGATGGATTCTAGGATGGATTCTAGGATGGATTCTAGGATGGATTCTAGGATGGATTCTACGATGGATTCTACGATGGATTCTACGATGGATTCTACGATGGATTCTACGATGGATTCTATGATGGATTCTATGATGGATTCTATGATGGATTCTACGATGGATTCTACGATGGATTCTACGATGGATTCTACGATGGATTCTATGATGGATTCTACGATGGATTCTACGATGGATTCTACGATGGATTCTACGATGGATTCTACGATGGATTCTACGATGGATTCTACGATGGATTCTACGATGGATTCTACGATGGATTCTACGATGGATTCTATGATGGATTCTATGATGGATTCTATGATGGATTCTATGATGGATTCTACGATGGATTCTATGATGGATTCTATGATGGATTCTACGATGGATTCTATGATGGATTCTACGATGGATTCTACGATGGATTCTATGATGGATTCTACGATGGATTCTACGATGGATTCTACGATGGATTCTATGATGGATTCTATGATGGATTCTATGATGGATTCTACGACGGATTCTACGATGGATTCTATGATGGGTTCTACGATGGATTCTACGATGGATTCTACGATGGATTCTACGATGGATTCTACGATGGATTCTATGATGGATTCTATGATGGATTCTACGATGGATTCTATGATGGATTCTACGATGGATTCTACGATGGATTCTATGATGGATTCTATGATGGATTCTACGATGGATTCTATGATGGATTCTATGATGGATTCTACGATGGATTCTACGATGGATTCTACGATGGATTCTACGATGGATTCTATGATGGATTCTATGATGGATTCTACGATGGATTCTATGATGGATTCTACGATGGATTCTATGATGGATTCTATGATGGATTCTATGATGGATTCTACGATGGATTCTACGATGGATTCTACGATGGATTCTACGATGGATTCTAGGATGGATTCCACGATGGATTCTACGATGGATTCTACGATGGATTCTACGATGGATTCTATGATGGATTCTACGATGGATTCTACGATGGATTCTACGATGGATTCTACGATGGATTCTATGATGGATTCTATGATGGATTCTATGATGGATTCTACGATGGATTCTACGATGGATTCTACGATGGATTCTATGATGGATTCTATGATGGATTCTATGATGGATTCTACGATGGATTCTACGATGGATTCTATGATGGATTCTACGATGGATTCTATGATGGATTCTATGATGGATTCTAGGATGGATTCTAGGATGGATTCTACGATGGATTCTATGATGGATTCTATGATGGATTCTACGATGGATTCTATGATGGATTCTATGATGGATTCTACGATGGATTCTATGATGGATTCTATGATGGATTCTACGATGGATTCTATGATGGATTCTACGATGGATTCTATGATGGATTCTACGATGGATTCTACGATGGATTCTACGATGGATTCTATGATGGATTCTACGATGGATTCTACGATGGATTCTACGATGGATTCTATGATGGATTCTATGATGGATTCTACGATGGATTCTACGATGGATTCTACGATGGATTCTACGATGGATTCTATGATGGATTCTATGATGGATTCTACGATGGATTCTACGATGGATTCTATGATGGATTCTATGATGGATTCTACGATGGATTCTACGATGGATTCTACGATGGATTCTATGATGGATTCTATGATGGATTCTACGATGGATTCTACGATGGATTCTACGATGGATTCTATGATGGATTCTATGATGGATTCTACGATGGATTCTACGATGGATTCTACGATGGATTCTATGATGGATTCTATGATGGATTCTATGATGGATTCTATGATGGATTCTACGATGGATTCTACGATGGATTCTACGATGGATTCTACGATGGATTCTATGATGGATTCTATGATGGATTCTATGATGGATTCTATGATGGATTCTACGATGGATTCTACGATGGATTCTACGATGGATTCTACGATGGATTCTACGATGGATTCTACGATGGATTCTACGATGGATTCTACGATGGATTCTACGATGGATTCTACGATGGATTCTACGATGGATTCTACGATGGATTCTACGATGGATTCTATGATGGATTCTACGATGGATTCTACGATGGATTCTACGATGGATTCTACGATGGATTCTACGATGGATTCTATGATGGATTCTATGATGGATTCTACGATGGATTCTACGATGGATTCTACGATGGATTCTACGATGGATTCTACGATGGATTCTACGATGGATTCTACGATGGATTCTACGATGGATTCTACGATGGATTCTACGATGGATTCTACGATGGATTCTACGATGGATTCTAGGATGGGTTCTAGGATGGATTCTACGATGGATTCTAGGATGGATTCTAGGATGGATTCTAGGATGGATTCTAGGATGGATTCTGTGATGGATTCTGTGATGGATTCTAGGATGGATTCTAGGATGGATTCTAGGATGGATTCTAGGATGGATTCTACGATGGATTCTACGATGGATTCTACGATGGATTCTACGATGGATTCTACGATGGATTCTACGATGGATTCTACGTTGGATTCTACGATGGATTCTACGATGGATTCTACGATGGATTCTACGATGGATTCTACGATGGATTCTACGATGGATTCTACGATGGGTTCTGTGATGGGTTCTAGGATGGATATTAGGATGGATTCTAGGATGGATTCTATGATGGATTCTAGGATGGATTCTAGGATGGATTCTAGGATGGATTCTAGGATGGATTCTGTGATGGATTCTGTGATGGATTCTAGGATGGATTCTAGGATGGATTCTAGGATGGATTCTAGGATGGATTCTGTGATGGATTCTAGGATGGATTCTGTGATGGATTCTAGGATGGATTCTAGGATGGATTCTAGGATGGATTCTGTGATGGATTCTGTGATGGATTCTGTGATGGATTCTGTGATGGATTCTGTGATGGATTCTGTGATGGATTCTAGGATGGATTCTGTGATGGATTCTGTGATGGATTCTGTGATGGATTCTGTGATGGATTCTGTGATGGATTCTGTGATGGATTCTAGGATGGATTCTAGGATGGATTCTGTGATGGATTCTGTGATGGATTCTGTGATGGATTCTGTGATGGATTCTGTGATGGATTCTGTGATGGATTCTGTGATGGATTCTGTGATGGATTCTAGGATGGATTCTAGGATGGATTCTAGGATGGATTCTAGGATGGATTCTAGGATGGATTCTGTGATGGATTCTGTGATGGATTCTGTGATGGATTCTGTGAATGATTCTGTGATGGATTCTAGGATGGATTCTAGGATGGATTCTAGGATGGATTCTGTGATGGATTCTAGGATGGATTCTAGGATGGATTCTAGGATGGATTCTGTGATGGATTCTGTGATGGATTCTGTGATGGATTCTGTGATGGATTCTGTGATGGATTCTGGGATGGATTCTGGGATGGATTCTAGGATGGATTCTAGGATGGATTCTAGGATGGATTCTGTGATGGATTCTAGGATGGATTCTGTGATGGATTCTAGGATGGATTCTAGGATGGATTCTAGGATGGATTCTGTGATGGATTCTGTGATGGATTCTGTGATGGATTCTGTGATGGATTCTGTGATGGATTCTGTGATGGATTCTAGGATGGATTCTGTGATGGATTCTGTGATGGATTCTGTGATGGATTCTGTGATGGATTCTGTGATGGATTCTGTGATGGATTCTAGGATGGATTCTAGGATGGATTCTGTGATGGATTCTGTGATGGATTCTGTGATGGATTCTGTGATGGATTCTGTGATGGATTCTGTGATGGATTCTGTGATGGATTCTGTGATGGATTCTAGGATGGATTCTAGGATGGATTCTAGGATGGATTCTAGGATGGATTCTAGGATGGATTCTGTGATGGATTCTGTGATGGATTCTGTGATGGATTCTGTGATGGATTCTAGGATGGATTCTAGGATGGATTCTAGGATGGATTCTGTGATGGATTCTAGGATGGATTCTAGGATGGATTCTAGGATGGATTCTGTGATGGATTCTGTGATGGATTCTGTGATGGATTCTGTGATGGATTCTGTGATGGATTCTGGGATGGATTCTGGGATGGATTCTGGGATGGATTCTGGGATGGATTCTGTGATGGATTCTGTGATGGATTCTAGGCTGGATTCTAGGCTGGATTCTGTGATGGATTCTGTGATGGATTCTGTGATGGATTCTGTGATGGATTCTGTGATGGATTTTAGGATGGATTCTGTGATGGATTCTGTGATGGATTCTAGGATGGATTCTAGGATGGATTCTAGGATGGATTCTGTGATGGATTCTGTGATGGATTCTGTGATGGATTCTGTGATGGATTCTGTGATGGATTCTGTGATGGATTCTAGGATGGATTCTAGGATGGATTCTGTGACGGATTCTGTGACGGATTCTGTGACGGATTCTGTGACGGATTCTGTGACGGATTCTGTGACGGATTCTGGGGTGGATTCTGGGGTGGATTCTGGGGTGGATTCTGGGGTGGATTCTGGGGTGGATTCTGTGGTGGATTCTGTGGTGGATTCTGTGGTGGATTCTGTGGTGGATTCTGTGGTGGATCATGGGATGGATCATGGGATGGATCATGGGATGGATCATGGGATGGATCATGGGATGGATCATGGGATGGATCATGGGATGGGTTCTGGGATGGGTTCTGGGATGGGTTCTGGGATGGGTTCTGGGGTGGGTTCTGGGGTGGGTTCTGGGGTGGGTTCTGGGGTGGGTTCTGGGGTGGGTTCTGGGGTGGGTTCTGTGGTGGGTTCTGGGGTGGGTTCTGGGGTGGGTTCTGGGGTGGGTTCTGGGGTGGGTTCTGGGGTGGGTTCTGGGATGGATTCTGGGATGGATTCTGGGATGGATTCTGTGATGGATTCTGGGATGGATTCTGGGATGGATTCTGTGATGGATTCTGTGATGGATTCTAGGATGGATTCTGTGATGGATTCTGTGATGGATTCTGTGATGGGGTCTAGGATGGGGTCTAGGATGGGGTCTAGGATGGGGTCTAGGATGGGGTCTAGGATGGGGTCTAGGATGGGGTCTAGGATGGGGTCTAGGATGGGGTCTAGGATGGGGTCTAGGATGGGGTCTAGGATGGGGTCTAGGATGGATTCTGTGATGGATTCTGTGATGGATTCTGTGATGGATTCTGTGATGGATTCTAGGATGGATTCTAGGATGGATTCCACGATGGATTCCACGATGGATTCCACGATGGATTCCACGATGGATTCCACGATGGATTCCACGATGGATTCCACGATGGATTCTAGGATGGATTCTAGGATGGATTCTGTGATGGATTCTGTGATGGATTCTGTGATGGATTCTGTGATGGATTCTGTGATGGATTCTGCGATGGATTCTGCGATGGATTCTGGGATGGATTCTAGGATGGATTCT